>NC_037689.1:45899670-45927457 GCF_003255815.1 Theropithecus gelada
CCCAGGCTGGAGTGCAGTGGCCAGATCTCAGCTCACTGCAAGCTCCGCCTCCCAGGTTCACGCCATTCTCCTGCCTCAGCCTCCCGAGTAGCTGGGACTACAGGCGCCCGCCACCTCGCCCGGCTAGTTTTTTTGTATTTTTTAGTAGAGACGGGGTTTCACCGTGTTAGCCAGGATGGTCTCGATCTCCTGACCTCGTGATCCGCCCGTCTCGGCCTCCCAAAGTGCTGGGATTACAGGCTTGAGCCACCGCGCCCGGCCCGAAACCCTATCTTTACTAAAAATACAAAAATTAGCTGGGCGTGGTGGCATGCGCCTGTAGTCCCAGCTACTCAGGAGGCTGAGGCAGGAGAATCACTTGAACCTGGGAAGTGGAGGTTGCAGTGAGCCGAGATCATGCCACTGCACTCCAGCCTGGGTGACAGAGCGAGACTCCATCTCAAAAAAATAATAATAAAAGAAATTACCTCTGCTGGCTGGGATGGAGGCTCATGCCTGTAATCCCAGAACTTTGGGAGGCCAAAGTGGGTGGATCACTTGAGATCAGGAGTTTTGAGACCAGCCTGGCCAATATGGTGAAACCTCGTCTCTACTAAAAATAGAAAAATCAGCCGGTCATGGTGGCGCACGCCTGTAGTCTCAGCTACTTGGGAAACAGGAGAATTGCTTGAACCTGGGAAGTGGAGGTTGCAGTGATTGTGCCATTGCACTCCAGCCTGGGCGTTGCAGTGAGACTCTGAAAAAAAAAAAAAAATTATTCTGTCCCCACTACTCAAAACTTGGGAGAGAATTCTACACAAAAACAACAAAAACCCAGAAAAACTAGAGACCATTCTCACATACAAATATAAAGTCCATACTAAAATTTAATAAACCCAGCAGTGTATTAAAAATAACACATTGTGTATACAGGGATGTATTATAGGTTGAAAGAAAGTACCTTGGAGATGTGTTTGATACAGTTCAAAGTGATTTTTAAAAGAGATACCATGTAAAGGAAACTGAACTTAATGTGTGCTAAGCAAAGAACTTTCAGAATTATTTTCAGTGATGAGACATTGGAGCACAGTAACATCTTGCCATAATGTGATAGGTGAGGTAAATATTTCAGTTGGGTAAAATGGGTTATTGTAAGTTGATGAAATAATTAGGATGCAATTCAGAGCGTGAAAAGCAATCATTTGCATTATATCAGAATTCATCACCTCTGTTCTCATTAAGGCCTAAAACAAGAACGTCAGCTACTACTACAGTTCTACAACATTGTTCTCTGGGGCTTAGCAAATGATAAAAGTACTGGGAATGGAAGAGACTGAATGTAAGATAGTTTACCTTATGGAGAGATTGAATGTTATTCACAAAGTGTAAGATAGTCCACGTAGAAAATACATCCCAGAAACTGAAAAACTGCTAGGACAGTTCAGTAAGGTGATAAAGTTCAAGATAAATATGCAAAATTATTTAATATTAGTTTCCTTATTCACCACAGACACGCGCACATACACACACACACAAATCAAAATGTGATAGATGTAAACTACCCACGTATACATTTAACAGGAATACTCAAGATATGTATGAATAAAACATTTTGCTAAAGAAGATATGAATTATAAGGAAAATATTGGATGGGATCAATGTACGGATGACTGCCATTTTTTTCTACAAATTCAACATAATCCAGAAAGGCTTAAAAAATTTTTTTTTGTTTCTTTGTTTTTTGTTTTTTTTTTTTTGAGACAGGGTCTCACTCTGTGGTACAAGACGAGGTAGAGCCTGGGAGTTTGAAACTAGCCTGGGCAACATAGGGAAACCCGGTCTCAAAAAAAAAAAAAACAAAACAAAAAAAACCCAAAAATTGGCTGGGCGTTGTGGTGTGTGCCTGTAGTCCCAGCAACTCGGAAGACAGGAGGGAGGATCGCTTGAACCCAGGAGACAGGTTGCAGTGAGCCCAGATGGCGCCGCTGCACTTCAGCCTGGGTGACAGAGCAAGACTCCATGTCTAAAAAAAAAAAAAAGGACGGGGGCGGTGCCTCGTGCCTGTAATCCCAGCACTTTGGGAGGCTGAGGAGGGCAGATGGCTTCAGGCCATGACTTCCAGACCAGCATGGGCAACATGGCAAAACTCCATTTCAAAAAAAAAAAGCCAGGCATGGTGACACTGCCTGTAGTCCCAGCTACTCGGGAGGCTGAGGTGGGAGGATGGCTTGAGCCCAGGAGTGGAGATTGCAGCGAGCCTAGATGGCGCCATTGCACTCCAGCCCAGCCTGAGTGACAGCAAGAACCTATCTCAAAAACAAAAATATTAAAAATATTTATAATCAATGTAGGTGAGGATATATTACTGTTATATCTATCAAGATGTAAAATGTCTCACCTTTTGACCCAGAATTCATATCTGAAAATAAATCATAAATATTTGCTCATGTTCATAAAGATATATGTAGAAGGATGTTCATTCCAGTGTTGTTTACTTATTTTATTTTATTCCTGTATTGCCCAGGCTGGTCTGGAACTCTTGGCTTCAAGTGATCGTCCCACCTCAGCTTCCCAAAGCATTGGGATTACAGGTGCGAGCCACCAGGGATGGGCCCCAGCATTGTTTATTATAGCAACTATTGCAAGGCACCTAAATGTTAGTCAAAGGGAATGATTTAAAATATTTTGTGGTAAATTCATTCTATTATGAAATAAAGCAATGAGCTACCTTTGATTCAGCCTGGTTAAAATTAAAAGTGAAAATACTGGTCCCAAAAATATTTCTTGGGAATCCCTGAGAGGAAATAATTTTTGACTTCAAGTGATTTGAGAATTCAAAATACAGTATTGATTATTGCTGACTCAACAAGAAGGAAGAGGAATGTAAAAGGAACATGCCCCACATCAGTATTAGCATTGAATCTGTTCGAATCACAACTTTATTTTCTCATACAGCGTCACAGGGAGAAATCTAACACTAACAAGTGAATTTGTACCACTTCCATAGTAGTGAAATTATACGTTAAAGTTAATCACTATTGAGCTGGTGTGTCCATTACAGTTTATTTTCTTAAAACACATGCTTTCTATCAAATGTAAATTCCTTTTACTTTTTTTTTTTCTTGAGACGGAGTCTCACTTTGTCACCTAGGTTGGAGTGCAGTAGCGCAATCTTGGCTCACTGCAACCTCCGCCTCCTGGGTTCAAGTGATTCTTGTGCCTCAGCCTCCTGAACAGCTGGGATTACAGGCAGGCACCACCACACCCAGCTAATTTTTGTATTTTTAGTAGATTGGGATTTCACCATGTTGGCCAGGCTGGTCTCAAACACCTGACCTCAGGTGATCCACCCGCCTCTACCTCCCAAAGTGCTGGGATTACAGGCGCGAGCCACTGCTCCCGGCCTAAATATAATTTCCTATTACAAGTGAACGTTGAGTAATATGTTCTCCACAAGAAACATATACAAAGACTTAGCAGGAGGCCAGGCACGGTGGCTCACGCCTGTAATCCCAACACTTTGGGAGGCTGAGGCAGGTGGATCACCTAAGGTCAGGAGTTCGAGACCAGCCTGGCCAACATGGTGAAACCCCGTCTCTACTACAAATACAAAAATTAGCTGGGTGTGGTGGTGGGTGCCTGTGATCCCAGCTACTCCAGAGGCTGAGGCAGGAGAATTGCTTGAACCCGGGAGGTGGAGGTTGCAGTGAGCCGAGATTGCGCCGTTGCACTCCAGCCTGGGTGACGAGGGAAACTCCATCTCCAAAAACAAACAAACAAACAAAAAAGACATAGCAGGAATCATAACTGAGTATTATACTCCAAAAGAGATAACAATAAATCCTTTAAAAATAATATGTATACTGGGCTAGGGCCAGGCACGGTGGCTCAAGCCTATAATCCCAGCACTTTGGGAGGCCGAGGCGGGTGGATCACGAGGTCGGGAGTTCGAGACAAGCCTTACCAATATGGTGAAACCCCGTCTCTACTAAAAATACGAAAATTAGCCAGGTGTGGTGGTGCACACCTGTAGTCACAGCTACTCAGGAGGCTGAGGCAGGAGAATCACTGGAATCTGGGAGGTGGAAGTTGCAGTGAACAGAGATTGTGCCACTGCACTCTAGCTTGGGCAACAGAGAGAGACTCCATCTCAAGAAAAATAAATAATAATAATAATATGTATACTGGGCTGGGCATAGTGGCTCATGCCTGTAATCCTAGCATTTTGGGAGGTCGAAGTGGGTGGATCATTTGAGGTCAGGAGTTCGAGACCAGCCTGGCCAACATGATGAAACCCCGTCTCTACTAAATACAAAAATTAGCTGGGCGTGGTGGCGCATGCCTGTAGTTCCAGTTCAGGAGGCTGAGGCAGGAGAATTGCTCGAACCTGGGAGGTGGAGGTTGCAGTGAGCCAAGATCGCGTCACTGCACTCCAGACTAGGTGACACAGCAAGACTCCATCTCAAAAAAAAAAAAAAAAGTATACCAAGAATGTCACAGTAGGAGTTTCAATGAGCCCAGAACACACTTTAGTGGTAGTAAGACGCAGAATATGCATAGCTCAAACTTAAACAAGACCTTTGTCTACTGCAAAATCTCCTAAGTCTTAGAGACCTCATGATTTGTAATCATCTTCAACTTTCTCCAAAGGGTTGCACAATTACAACAAAACCCATTAGTCCAGTGGTTGGCATTCTCAAAAGCATAACCCAACAATCTTTTGCTTGTCTCAAGGTTTCTCATCAAATATGACTCATGGCCTATTTTTCTTTTTTTTTTTTTTTTTGAGACGGAGTCTCACTCTGTCACTCAGGCTGGAGTGCAGTGGCGCGATCTCGGCTCACTGCAAACTCCACCTCCCGGGTTCACGCCATTCTCCTGCCTCAGCCTCCCGAGTAGCTGGGACTACAGGCGCCCGCCACCACGCACGGCTAATTTTTTGTATTTTTAGTAGAGACCAGGTTTCACCGTGTTAGCCAGGATGATCTCGATCTCCTGACCTCGTGATCCGCCCACCTCGGCTTCCCAAAGTGCTGGGATTACAGGCACTCATGGCCTATTTTTCAAAAATTTTATTAGTCTTTTCAAAAGATCAATGCTATGGCTTGAATGTTCCTTCCAAAACTCATGCTGAAATTTAATCATTGTAACAGTGTTGAGAGGTGGGACCTTTAAGACCTGATTAGGCCGAGAGGGTTCTGCCCTCACAAATGGATTAATGCCTTCATCTCAAGCGTGGGTTGGTTGTCATGAGAGTGGGCTCCTGTTACCATGCGGCAAGAAGACCCTCACTAGATGCCAACACCATGCTTTTGGACTTTCTAGCTTCCAGAACCATGAGCCAAACAAGTCTCTTTTCTTTATAAATTACCCAGACTGTGGTATTCTGTTATAGCAGCAGAAAACAAAGACAACCAGTTTTTATTTTGTTAAAGCCTCTCTATTGTACTTTTAACTTCACTGATTTCTTACCTTTCTCATTTCCTTTCTTCTACTTTATTTGGGTTTATCATGCTATTTTTTTTTGTAAGTACTTAACTCATTAATTTTCTTTTCTTTCTTTTTTTTTTTTCCCTCTGACACAGGTCTCCCTCTTTTGCCCAGGCTAGAGTGCAGTGGCACAAGCAAGGCTCACTGCAGACCCAGTGAGGTCCTCCCACCTCAGCCTCCCAAGTAGCTGGGACTACGGGTGCACGCCACCATGCCCGGCTAAGTTTTGTACTTTTTGTAGAGACGGGTTTTGTCATGTTACCCAGGCTGGTCTCGAACTCTTGGGCTCCAGTGATCCACCCACCTTGGCCTCCCAAAGTGTTGGGATTACAGGTGGGAGCCACTGCACCCAGCCCATTAATTTTCTTTTAGCCCTCTTTCTGGTATAAACATTTAAGGCTAAAGTTTCCCACTTGGTACTTCCTTAGCTGAGCAAATAAGACTTCATTTATTTAGGTATAATTTATATTCAATAAAATGCACAAATCTTGAATATTCATTTTGATGCATTTTGATAATTGTATATACCCTTGTATCCTGCAGCCTAAACAAGATACAGAACATTTCCATCACCGCAGAGAATTCCCTTATCCTTCTACAATATGTCGTCTTTTGGCATCTGGCTTCTTCCACTTAAATTTTTTTTTTTTTTTTTTTTTTTTTTTGAGACAGAGTCTTGCTTTGTCGCCCAGGCTGGAGTGCAGTGGCGTGATGTCTGCTCACTGCAAGCTCCACTTCCCAGGTTCATGCCATTCTCCTGCCTCAGTCTCCTGAGTAGCTGGGACTACGGGGGCCCGCCTCCACGCCCGGCTAATTTTTTTGTATTTTTAGTAGAGACGGGGTTTCACCATGTTTGCCAGGATGGTCTCAATCTCCTAACCTAGTGATCCGCCCGCCTCGGCCTCTCAAAGTGCTGGGATTACAGGCGTGAGTCACCGTGTCTGGCCTTTTTTTTTTTTTTTTTTTTGAGACAGAGTCTCACTCTGTCACCCAGGCTGGAGTGCAGTGGAGCAATCTTGGCTCACGCAACCTCCGCCTCCCGGGTTCAAGTGATTCTCCTACTCCTCCTGAGTAGCTGGGATTACAGGCGCGTGCCACCACGCCTGGCGAATTTTTGTATTTTTAGTAGAAACAAGGTTTCGCCATGTTGACCAGGCTGATCTCGAACTCCTGACCTCAGGTGATTTCCCCACCACGGCCTCTGAAAGTGCTGTGATTACACTCTGAAAGTGCGGCATGAGCCACCACACCCAGCCACTTAAAACGTTTTTGAGATTCATCCATGTAGTAGCATGTCTCAATAGTTTGTTCCTTTTTATTGCTGAATAGTATTGTACTATAAAGAAATATCACATTTTTTTAATCCATTCACCACTTGATGGACATTCGGATGTTGCCACTTTTTGACTATTAAGAATAATGCAGGCGGGGTGCAGTGGCTCCCTCCTGTAATCCCAGCATCTGGGAGGCCGAGGAGGGAGGATGACTTGAGCCTGGGAGTTAGAGACCAGCCTGGACAACATAGGGAGACCTCATCTCTATTAAAAAAATAAAATAAAAATAAGAAAAGAATAATGCGCTATAAACATTCACATGCAAGTCTTTGTGTAGTCATATTTTTTTTAAATTTAATTCTTTTTTTTTTTTTTTTTTGAGACGGAGTCTCGCTGTGTCGCCCAGGCTGGAGCGCAGTGGCCGGATCTCAGCTCACTGCAATCTCTGCCTCCCGGGTTCACGCCATTCTCCTTCCTCAGCCTCCCGAGTAGCTGGGACTACAGGCGCCCGCCACCTCGCCCGGCTAGTTTTTTGTATTTTTTAGTAGAGACAGGGTTTCCCCGTGTTAGCCAGGATGGTCTCGAGCTCCTGACCTCGTGATCCGCCCACCTCGGCCTCCCAAAGTGCTGGGATTACAGGCTTGAGCCACCGCGCCCGGCCTTTTTTTTTTTTTTTTTTTTGAGACAGAGTCTTGCTGCATTGCCCAGGCTGGAGTGCAATGGCACAATCTCGGCTCACTGCAACCTCACCCTCCCAGGTTCAAGTGATTCTCCTGACTCAGCCTCCCAAGTAGCTGGGATTACAGGCATGCGCCACCATGCTCAACAAATTTCTGTATTTTTAGCAGAGACGGAGTTTCACCATGTTGGCCAGGCTGGTCTTGAACTCCCAACCTCAGGTGATCTGCCCGCCTCGGCCTCCCAAAGTTCTGGGATTACAGGCATGAGCCACTGTGGCAGGCCGTATGTTTTAATTGCTTTAAGTAGATTCCTAGGAGTGGAATGTTGGGTTGTGTGATAAGTGTATGTTAAAATTAGAAACTGCTAAACGTTTGCAAAGTGCCTGTGCTATTTTATTTTGTTTTGTTTTATTTTATTTTATTTTATTTGAGATGGAGTCTTGTTCTGTCACCTGGGCTGGAGTGCAGTGGTATGATCTTGGCTCACTGCAAACTTCGCCTCCCGGGTTCAAGCGGTTCTCCTGCCTCAGCCTCCTGAGTACCTGGGACTACAGGTGCCCACCACCACACCCAGCGAATTTTTGTATTTTTAGTAGAGGCAGGGTTTCACCATGTTGACCAGGCTGGTCTCGAACTCATGCCCTCAAATGATCCACCCACCTCAGCCTCCCAAAGTGCTGGGATTACAGGCATGAGCCACCATGCCTGGCCAGGCTGTGCCGTTTTATATTCCCATCAGCAATGGAGCAGGGTTCTAGTTTCTCAATATCCTCTCTAACACTTGGTATTTTTTTTTTATTACAGTCGTCCCCCCTTACCTGCAGGGTATATATTCCAAGACCCTCAGTGAATGCCTGAAAGAGTAGCTAGTACCAAATCCTATATATACTATATTTTTTTGATATGATAACCAAGATGGCTACTAGGGGACTAATTCGCAGATAGTATATACAGCATGGATATGCTGGACAAGGAGACGGTTCACACCCCAGGCAAGACAGAGTGAGATGGCATCATACTTTATCATGCTATTAAGAACAGCACACAATTCAAAATTATGAATTGCTTATTCTGGAATTTTTAATTTAATATTTTCAGACTGGTTTACCACAAGTAACTGAAACCTTGGAGATAAGGGGGATTACTGTATAACCCCCCTTTCTTTTGAGACAGGGTCTCACTGGGTTGCCCACGCTGGAGTGCAGTGGCGTGATCTCGGCTCACTGCTACCTCCGCCTCCCTGGTTCAAGCAATTCTCCTGCCTCAGCCTCCGGAGTAGCTGGATTTACAGTCGCCCACCACCCCGCCCGGCTAATTTTTGTATTTTTAGTAGAGACGGGGTTTCACCATGTTGGCCAGGCTGGTCTCGAACTCCTGACCTCAAGTGATCCGCCTGCCTTGGGCTCCCAAAGTGCTGGGATTACAGGAGTGAGCCACATTGCCCGGCCTGTATAACCCTTTTTTTTTTTTTTTTTTTTTTTTTTGAGACAGAGTCTCGCTCTGTCACCCATGCTGGAGTGCAGTGACGCAATCTTGGCTCACTGCAACCTCCGCCTCCCTGGTTCAAGCGATTCTCCTGCCTCAGCCTTCTGAGTAGCTGGGATTACAAGTGCCTGCCACCATGCTTGGCTAATTTTTTTTGTATTTTTAGTAGAGACAGGTTTTCACCATGTTAGCTAGGGTAGTCTCAATCTCCTGACCTCGTGATCTGACTGCCTCGGCCTCCCAAAGTGCTGGGATTATAGGTGTGAGCCACCGCGCCTGGCCCTGTATAACCCTTTGAGTGGGTATGTAGTGGTATCTTGTGGTTTAAATTTGCATTTTCCTAATGACTAATGATGTTGAGCACTTTTCATGTGCTTCTTAATTTCTGGAAGTTTTATAGTTTTGGTTCTATTGTAAGCTAATTTTTCAATGGTGTGGGGTAAAGGTCTGTGTTCATTTTTAAATTTTTATTTATTTTATTTTATTTTGTAGAGATGTGGTCTCACTATGTTGCTCAGGCTAATCTCAAACTCCTGGCCTCAAGTGATCCTCTCGTCTCAGCCTCTCAAACTGCTGGGATTACAGGTATGAGCCATCACACTCGGCCTAATTTTATTTTTAAATGGATGTCTAATTCTCCCAAAGCATTTGTTGAAAAAACTATTCTTTCCCCACTGGATTGTTTTGGCATCTTTATTGAAAATCAGTTGACGTAAGTATAAAAGTTAATTTCTTTAATTCTACTGTATTGATCTATGTGCCACACCATCTTGATTATTGTGGCTTTACAGGGAGTTTTGAAATTGGAATTGGGTAATGTAAATCCTTCAGCTTTATCTTCTTTTTTTGTTCAAAACTGTTTTGGCTATTTGAAGTCCTTCGAATTTCCATATAACTTTTAGGATCTGCTTGTCAATTCCACCCCCCCCAAAACAAAAACAAAAACAAAAACAAAAAAACCCAAACCTTCTGGAATTTTGTTAGGGATCACACTAAATTTCTAGATCCAGTTTGGAGGGAAGTACCATCTTGACAATATTGATTCTTCTAATTCATGAACATGGAATGTCTTTTAGTAGAGACGGGTTTCACCATGTTGGCCAGGCTGATCTCAAACTCCTGACCTCCAGTGATCTGCCTGCCTCAGCCTCCAAAGTGCTGGGATTACAGGCATGAGTTACTGCTCCAGGCCATGGAATGTATTTTTTTTTTCCCCAAGACAGAGTCTTGCTCTGTTGCCCAAGCTGGAGTACTGTGGTGCAATCTTGGCTCACTGCAACCTCTGCCTCCCGGGTTTAAGCAATTCTTCTGCCTCAGTCTCCCAGGTAGCTAGGATTACAGGTGCCCGCCACCACGCCTGGCTAATTTTTGTATTTTTAGTAGAGATGGGGTTTCACCATGTTGGCCAGGTTGGTCTCGAACTCCTGACCTCGTGATCCACCTGCCTCAGCCTCCCAAAGTGTTGGGATTACAGGCGTGAGCCACCATGCCTGGCCGAAATGTATTTCTTAAACAATAAGACTTGAAAGTTGAGGCCGGGCGCGGTGGCTCAAGCCTGTAATCCCAGCACTTTGGGAGGCCGAGACGGGCGGATCACGAGGTCAGGAGATCAAGACCATCCTGGCTAACACGGTGAAACCCCGTCTCTACTAAAAATACAAGAAAATTAGCCGGGCGCGGTGGCGGGCGCCTGTAGTCCCAGCTACTCGGGAGGCTGAGGCAGGAGAATGGCGTGAACCGGGGGGGGGGGGCGGAGCTTGCAGTGAGCCGAGATCGCGCCACTGCACTCCAGCCTGGGGCACAGAGCAAGACTCCGTCTCAAAAAAAAAAAAAAAAAAAAGACTTGAAAGTTGAAATTACTCTCTGAACCGTGGGCTGCAGAATGGATGCTGTGTTAGCAGGCATGAAAACAGTATTAGGGCTGAGTGTGATGGCTCACACCTGTGATCTCAGCATTTTGGGAGGCTGAGGTGGGAGGATCTCTTGAGCCCTGGAGTTCGAGACCAGCCTGGGCAACACAGGGAGGCTCCATCTCCACAAAAAATTTAAAAATTAGCCAGGCGTGGTGACATGGGCCTATAGTCCTAGCTACTCAGGAGCCTGAGGGGAGAGGATGGCTTGAGCACAGGAGATTGGGGCTGCAGTGAGCTGTGATTGTGCCACTGCACTCCAGCCTGGGTGACAGAGAGAGACGCTGTCTCAAATAAAAAAATTAATCTCCTTGTACATCTTCATAAGGGCTCTTGGGTGACTAGGTGCATTGTCAGTGAGCAGTAATATTTTGAAGGGTTTTTTTTTTTTTTTTTGAGACAGAGTTTTGCTCTGTCACCCAGGTTGGAGTGCAGAGGCATGATCTCTGGGCTCACTGCAACTTCCGCCTCCTGAGTTCAAACGATCCTCCTGCCTCAGCCTTCTGAGTAGTTGGGACTACAGGTGCATGCCATCATGCCGGGCTAATTTTTGTATTTTTAGTAGAGACAGGGTTTCACCATGTTGGCCAGGCTGGTCTTGAACTCCCGACCTCAGGTGATCCACCCTCCTGGGCCTCCCAAAGTGCTGGGATTACAGGCGTGAGCCACTGCGCCTAGCTGAAAGGGATTTTAAAAAAATGAGCAACAGGTCTTGACATTGGGCTTAAAATATTCAGTAAACCATGCTGCTAATAGATGTGCTGTCATCCAGGTTTTGTGATTTATAAAGCACAGGCAGAGTAGATTTAGCACAATTCTTTAGGGCCCTAGGATTTTATTTTATTTTTTAGAGATGGGGTCTCACTCTGTTGCCCAGGCTGGAGTGCAGTGGCATAATCATACCTCACTGCAGCCTGAAACTCCTGGGCTCAGGGAATCCTCCTGCCTCAGCCTCCTGAGTAGCTAAAGTTACAGGCATGCTCCATCGTGCCTAATTTTTAAAATTTTTTGTAAAATTGGGATCTTGCTATGTTGCCCGGATTGGTCTCCAAACTCCTGGCCTCAAGGGATCCTTCTATCTTGGCCTCCCAAAGTGCTGGGATTATAAGCATGAGCCACGACACCAGGCCCAGGCCCTAGGATTTTTGAAATGGCCAGGGCGTTGGCTTTAAGTTAATGTCATCAACTATTAATACATTAGCCCCTAGGACAAGAGAGTCAGCCTGTCCTTTGAAGCTTTTGAAGCCAGGCATTGACGTCTCTCTAGCTATAAATGTCCTAGATGGTATCTTCTTCAAATAGAAGACTGTTTTGTCTACATTGAAAATAAATCTGTTGTTTAGTGTAGTCACCTTAATCAATTAGCTAGATCTGGATAACTTGCTGCAGCTTCTAAATCAGCACTTGCTGGTTCACTTTGTAGTTTTTTGTTATGGAGATGGCCTCTTTCTTTAATCCTCATAAACCAATTCCTGCTGGCTTCCAACTTTCCTTCTGCAGTTTCCTCACTTCTCTCAACCTTCATAGAATTGAATGGAGTTTGATTTAAGGAAATGCTGTAACTGGTTTGATCTTTATCCAGACCACTCAAGCTTTCTCCATATTAGCAGTAAGGCTGTTTTGCTTCTTATCATTCATGTGTTTGCTGGAGTAACACTTTTAATTTCCCTCAAGAAGGTTTCCTTTGCACAACTTGGCACAGGAGGCTTAGCTTTTGGCCTGTCTTGGCT
The DNA here is from genome assembly GCF_003255815.1 of Theropithecus gelada. NCBI lineage: Eukaryota > Metazoa > Chordata > Mammalia > Primates > Cercopithecidae > Theropithecus > Theropithecus gelada. The sequence continues at coordinate 45,912,219 of NC_037689.1, forward strand.
CTCCACGTGCCTTCCTCACTAAGTTTAATCATTTCTACCTTTTGATTTAAAGTGAGAGATATGTAACTCTACCTTTCACTTGGACATTTAGAGGCCATCGTTGGGTGATTAATCGGCCTATTTTCAATATTGTTGTGTTTCAGGGAATAAGGAGGCCCCAGGAGAGGGCAAGGGGTGGCCAGTGGGTGGAACGGTCAGAACACACATAACGTTTATGGGTACATAGACATAGTTCCTGGTGTTCCAAAACAATTACAGTAGTGACATCAAAGATCACTGATCACAGATCACCATAACAGATATAATAATAATGAAAAGACTTGGAATATTTTAAGAATTACCAAAATGTGACCCAGAGACGTTAAGTGAGCACACGCTGTTAAAAACGTTGGAACTGATAGACTTGCTTGACGGAGGGTGGCCACAAACCTTTCATTTGTAAAAAATGCAATATCTGCAAAGTGCAATCAAGCAAAGTGTAATAAAATGAGGCATTCTGCATAATTTAGATTTTCTATTGCTTGTTGAGTTAATTTTGGTAATTTGTATATTTTCAGGAATTTATTCATGTCATCTAAGTTTTCTAATGTGTGGGTGTAATATTATTCATAGAATGCCTTTTAATCCTTTTATGTGAAGTGTAGGTAGTTCTGTAAGCTTTTGTTCCTGATTTTGGTAATTTATGTCTTCTCTCTTTTCTGTTTGATCTGTTTGTTTTTTTTTGAGTCATGGTCTCACCCTGTCAGGCTGGAGTGCAATGGCACAATCATAGCTCGCTGTAACCTCAAACTCCTGGGTTCAAACAATTCTCCTGCGTCAGCCTCCCAGGTAGCTTGGACTATAGGTGTGTGCTGCCAAGCCAGGCCCTCTTCTTTTTTTTTTTTTTTTTGAGACGGAGTCTTGCTCTGTGCCCCAGGCTGGAGTGCAGTGGCGCGATCTCAGCTCACTGCAAGCTCCGCCCCGCCGGGTTCACGCCATTCTCCTGCCTCAGCCTCCTGAGTAGCTGGGACTACAGGCGCAGGCCACCTCGCTCGGCTAATTTTCTTGTATTTTTCGTAGAGACGGGGTTTCACCGTGTTAGCCAGGATGGTCTCAATCTCCTGACCTCGTGATCCGCCCGCCTCGGCCTCCCAAAGTGCTGGGATTACAGGCTTGAGCCACCGCGCCCGGCCGCCAGGCCCTCTTCTTGATTTTTTTGGTTTTTTTTTAGATGGCAGAGTCTCGCTCTGTCACCAGGCTGGAGTGCAGTGGCGCTATCTCGGCTCACTGCAATCTCCGCCTCCCGGGTTCAAGCAATTCCCCTCCCAAGTAGCTAGGACTACAGGTGCCCACCACCATGCCTGGCTAATTTTTTTTGTATTTTAGTAGAGATGGGGTTTCACCATTTTGGCCAGGATGGTCTCAATCTCCTGACCTTGCGATCTGCCCGCCTAGGCCTCCAAACATACTGGGATTACAGGCGTGAGCCACCGTGCCCGGCCCAGCAGAGGTAATTTCTGAATCACCCTGCCCAGCGCAGTGGCTCATGCCTGTAATCCCAGCACTTTGGGACGCCGAGGCAGGTGGATCACGAGGTCAAGAGATCGAGACCATCCTGGCTTACACGGTGAAACCCCGTCTCTACTAAAAATACAAAAAATTAGCCTGGCGTGGGGACGGGCACCTGTAGTCCCCAGAGCTACTCGGGAGGCTGAGGCAGGAGAATCGCTTTAACCCGGGGGTGCGGAGGTTGCAGTGAGCCGAGATCTTGCCTCTGCACTCCAGCCTGGGCAACAGAGCGAGACTCCATCTCAAATAAACAAACAAACGTTTTTTTTTTTTCTTTTTGAGACGGAGCCTTGCTCTGTTGCCCAGGCTGGAGTGCAGTGGCCAGATCTCAGCTCACTGCAAGCTCCGCCTCCCGGGTTCACGCCATTCTCCTGCCTCAGCCTCCCAAGTAGCTGGGACTACAGGCGCCCGCCACCTCGCCCGGCTAGTTTTTTGTATTTTTTAGTAGAGACGGGGTTTCACCGTGTTAGCCAGGATGGTCTTGATCTCCTGACCTCGTGATCCACCCATCTCGGCCTCCCAAAGTGCTGGGATTACAGGCTTGAGCCACCGCGCCCGGCCTAAACAAACGTTTTAAAGGAGATAATTGTGGATTCACATGCTGTCCTAAGAAATCATATACAGCAGGGATCCCCAGCCCTGGAGTGCCGGACCCTTACTAGTCCTTGGCCTGTTAGGAACCTGGCCGCACAGCAGGAGGCGAGCGAGCATTAGATTCTCACAGAAGGGAGAACTCCCTGCATGCGAGGAATCGAGGTTGCACACTCCTTATGAGACTCTAACTAATGCCTGATGATCTGAGATGGAATAGTTTCATCCTGAAACCACCCACCCCCTATCTGTGAAAAAATTTTCTTCCACAAGACAGGTCCCTGGGGCCAAAAAGGTTGGGTATCGCTGATAAGGAGTGATCCCATGTACCTTCTACACAGTGTCCCCCAGTGGTAACATCTTACAAAACTGTAGTACCATAGCACAACCAGGATGCTAACATTGATACAGTCAGGATACAGGACTGTTGCATCACCAAGGATCCCTCATGTTGTCCTCATGTAGCCACGTCTGTTTTCTTCCTACCTCACTTCTAGCAACCACTATTCAGTTCTCCATTTCTGTAATTTTGTCATTTCAAGAATGTTGTATAAATTGAACTATAACTTTGGGATTGGCTTTTTTTTTCCCATTCAGCATAGTTCTCTGAAGAATCATTCAAATTGTTGTGTGTATCAATAGTTTAATAGTTTGTTCTTTTTTTTTTTTTTTTGAAATAGGGTCTTGCTCTGACCCCCAGGCTGGAGTGCAGTGGCGCAATCTCGGCTTACCGCAACCTCTACCTCTGGGACTCAAGCGATCCTTCCACCTCAGCCCCTCAGAATAGCTGGAAGTATAGGCACATGCCACCGCACCCGGTTAATTTTTTGTACGTTTTGTAGAGGTGGGGTCTTGCCATGTTGCCCAGGCTTGTTCCTTTTTTTTTTTTTTTTTTTTCTGAATAGTATTCTGGATGTACTGTAGTTTATTGATTCACCTATTGGAGGACCTCTGGGTTGTTTACATTTGTTGCCTGTTACAATAAAGCTGTGGTATTCAGCTTAATTAAGCAAGATTAAATACATGTATAAAAAAGTAAAGCTGCTATAAATATTCATATGCAGGTCTTTGAACTTAAATTTTCAGTTCTCCTGAATAAATGTCAAGCAGTACAATTGCTGGGTTGTGTGGTAGTTTTAGTATTTATTTATTTCTTCCTGGTAACTCACAGAAAAGGTAATTTTAGTTTTTAAACATGTTTAGTTTTTAGAGAAACTGCCAAACTGTTTTCCAGAGTGGCTGTACTTTTTAACATTCCCACCAGCCATCACCACCTTTTATTTTGGCCATTCTGATAGGTGTGCAGGTGTGCAGTGATACCTCATTGTGATTTTAACTTGCATCTCTGTAATGGCTATGATATTGAATGTCTTTTCATGGGCTTATTTGCCATCTGTATATCCTTTTTGATGAAATGACTATTCATGTCCTTTTCTCATTTGGTAATTGGATTATTTACTTTTTTACTGTTGAGTTTTGAGATTCTAATTATTTGTCAAATATGTGATTTGCAAATATTTCCTTCCAGTCTGTAGACTGACTTCTTATCCTCTAAACAGATTCTATTACAGCAAAATTTTACATTTTGATGAAGTTCAACTTACCCACTTTTCCTTGTATGATACTGTGGGTGTTAAATCTAAGAACACTTAGCCTGGCCCTAGATCCTGAAGATTTTTTACTTTTCTTTTCCCTACAGTTTTATAGTTTTATGTTTTACATTTAAGACCATGACCCATTTTGAGTTAGTTTTTGTATAAGGTGTGCAGTTAGGTGGAGTCTCATTTTTGCCTATGAATGTATAATTTCTGTAGCACCAGTTATTGAAAAGGCTTTTTGTTAAAAATCAGTTGGGTATATTTGTGTGGGTCTATTTCTGGGTTCTCTAATCTGTTCCATTGATCTGTGTCTGTTCCTTTGCCAATATCACACAATCTGGATTACTGTATAATAAAGCATAAAATCAGGTTGACTTATTCTTTCCCCTTTATTCATTTTTTTCAAAATTAATTTAGCTAATCTAGTTCCTTTTACTTTCCATGTAAATTTTAGAATATGCTTGTCTGTATCAATAGAAAAATCTTGCTGGGATTTTGATAGGAATTGTATTACACCTGTATATCAATTTGAAAAAAATTGACATATTTTCTATGTTGAGTTTTCCCATCCATGGAAATGTTTCTCCATTTGTTTAGATCTTCTTTTATTTATTTCTTTTATATATTTTTTTGAGACAGAGTCTTGCTCTGTTGCCAGGCTGGAGTGCAGTGGTGCAACCTTGGCTCACTGCAACCTCTGCCTCCTGGGTTCAAGCGATTCTCCTGCCTCAGCCTCCCGAGTAGCTGGGACTACAGGCGCACACCACCACGCCCAGCTAATTTTTGTATTTTTAGTAGAGACGAGGTTTCACCATGTTGGCCAGGATGGTCTCGATCTCTTGACCTCGTGATCCGCCTGCCTCAGCCTCCCAGAGTGCTGGGATTACAGGCGTGAGCCACTGAGCCCAGCTTGTTTTATTTTTTTAATTAGTGTTTTGTAGTTTTCAGCATGTAAGTCCTATACATGATTTGTCAGATTTATACCTGTTTTATTTTTTTTTTGAGCAATTATAAATGATAATCTTCTCTTCTTTCCTCTCTTCTCCTCTCCTCTTCTTCTTTTCTTGTTTTTTGTTTGAGAGATAGGCCCTCATTCTGGTGCCTAAGCCAGAAGAGCAATGCTGTGATCTCAGCTCACTGCAACCTCCACATCCCAGCTTCAGGCGATTCTCCTGCCTCAGCCTCCCAAGTAGCTGGGATTACTGGTGCCCACCACCACGCCTAGCTAATTTTTGTATTTTTAGTAGAGGCAGGGTTTCACCATCTTGGCCAGGCTGGTCTCGAACTCCTGACCTCAAGTGATGATCCACTTGCCTCAGCCTTCCAAAGTGCTGGAATTACAGATACGAGCCACCGTGCCTGGCCAAGGTATTGTACTTTAAATCTCGTTGTCCATGTGTTCATTGCTAATGTATAGTAATGCAGTTGATTTTGTATGTTTATATTATATCCTCTGACCTTGCTGGACTCACTTATTAGTTCTAGGAGTTCTTTTTTTTTTTTTTTTTTTTTTTTTTTTTTTTTTTTTTTTTTTTTTGAGACGGAGTCTCGCGCTGTGTCACCCAGGCTGGAGTGCAGTGGCGCGATCTCGGCTCACTGCAAGCTCCGCCTCTCAGGTTCACGCCATTCTCCTGCCTCAGCCTCCGAGTAGCTGGGACTACAGGCGCCCGCCACCACGCCCGGCTAGTTTTTTGTATTTTTAGTAGAGACGGGGTTTCACCATGTTAGCCAGGATGGTCTCGATCTCCTGACCTCGTGATCCACCCGCCTCGGCCTCCCAAAGTGCTGGGATTACAGGCTTGAGCCACCGCGCCCGGCCTAGTTCTAGGAGTTCTTTTGTGGATTTTCTACATAGATAATTATGTCATCTGTAAATAAGGACAGTTTCTTTCCAATTAAGATGGCTTTTATTTCCCCCCCCCCTTTTTTTTCTTTTTAATCTTGCTGCATTGGCTAGAATGTCCAGTATTATGTTGAAGAAGGTAATGAGAGGGGACATCCTTGCTTTGCTCCTGTTCTTAGGGGTAAAGAATTCTGCCTTTCACCTGTAAATATAATGTTAGCTATAAGTTTTCTTGTAGATATCCTTTATCAAGTTGAAGAAGTTACCCTCTGTTCCTAGTTTTCAGAGAATTTTTCTCAGGAATGGGTGTTGAATTTTGTCAAATGCTTTTTCTGCATCAATCGATATGATTATGTGATCTTTCTTCTTTAGCTTGTTAATGTGGTGGCTTACTTTGACTGATTTTTGAATATTGAGCCAAATTTTCATCCATGGAAGAAACCTTACTTAGTCATGGTATATGAGCCTTTCTTTCTTTCCTTCTCTCTCTCTCTCTTCTTTCTTTCCTTCTTTTCTTTCTCCTTCCTTCCTTCCTTCTTTCCTTCCTTCCTTCCTTCCTTCCTTCCTTCCTTCCTTCCTTCCTTCCTTCCTTCCTTCCTTCCTTCCTTCCTTTCTTTCCTTCCTTCCTTCTTTCTTTCTTTCTTTCCTTTCTTTCTTTTTGATGGAGTCTCGCTCTTGTTGCCCAGGCTGGAGTGCAATGGCGCAATCTCGGCTCACTGCAACCTCTGTCTCCGGGGAGGTTCAAGCTCCTGCCTCAGCCTCCCAAGTAGCTGGGATTACAGGCATGCACCACCATGCCTGGCTAATTTTTTGTATTTAGTAGAGATGGGGTTTCACCATGTTGGTCAGGCTGGTCTCGAACTCCTGACCTCAGGTGATCCACCCGCCTTGGTCTCCTAAAGTGCTGGGATTACAGGCGTGAGCCACCGTGCCCGGCTGGTGTGTGATTCTTTAAAAAAATATATATATATATTGTGGTAAAATACACATAGCATAAAATGTCCAATTTTAGCTATGCAAAGTGTACAATATGACATTAAGTACTTTCACAATGTTGTGCAACCATTACCACCATCTAATTCCAGCACATTTTCATCACCCCAACAAGAAACCCTAGACTCATTGAGTAGTCACTCCTCATTCTCATTCCCCTCAGCCACTGAACCACTAATCTGCTTTCTGTTTATATGGATTTGCCAACTCTGGATAATTCATATAAATGGAATCATACAATATGTGGTCTTTCGTGTCTGGTTTCTTTCACTTAGCATAATGTTTTCAAGGTTCATCTATGTTGTAGCATGTGTGAGTACATCATTCCTTTTTGCAATTGAATAATATGCCATTTTTTGTTTATTTATTCATCTGTTGTTGAACATTTGGGTTTTTTCCATGTTTTGACTATTGTGAATAGTGGTGCAATGAACATTCCTGTACAAGTTTTTGTTTGAACACCTGTTTTCAATTCTTTTGGGTATACACCTAGAAGCAAAATTGCTGGGTCGTGGTAATTATATGTTTTAACTTTTTAAGAAACTTCCAAAGTATTTTGCAAAGCTGCTACAGCATTTTACATGGGATTTTTTTTTTTTTTTTTTTTTTGAGATGGAGTCTCACTCTGTTGCCCAGACTGGAGTGCAGTGGCGTGATCTCGGCTTATTGCAACCTCCGCCTCATGGGTTCAAGTGATTCTCCTGCCTCAGCCTCCCAAGTAGCTGGGATTACAGGTGCCTGCCACCACGCCCGGCCAATTTTTGTATTTTTTGTAGAGACAGGGTTTTGCCTTGTTGACCAGGCTGGTCTCAAACTCCTGACCTCAGGTGATCTGCCTGCCTCAGCCTCCCAAAGTGCTGGGATTACAGGCGTGAGCCCCCACGCCCAGCCTCTTACATGGGATTTTTAAGAGTAAGAATTCAATTTCCTTAAGATATATAGGACTATTGAAATTATGTATTTCATATTGGGTGCATTATTAGTTTGTGTCTTTAGGTGAATTGGTGCACTTCATCTTAGTTGTCAAATTTTTTTTTTTTTTTTTTTTTTTTTTTTTTTTTTTTTTTTTTTTTTTTGAGACGGAGTCTTGCTCTGTCACCCAGGCTGGAGTGCAGTGGCCGGATCTCAGCTCACTGCAAGCTCCGCCTCCCGGGTTCACGCCATTCTCCTGCCTCAGCCTCCCGAGTAGCTGGGACTACAGGCGCCTGCCACCTCGCCCGGCTAAGTTTTTGTATTTTTAGTAGAGACAGGGTTTCACTGTGTTAGCCAGGATGGTCTCGATCTCCTGACCTCGTGATCCGCCCGTCTCGGCCTCCCAAAGTGCTGGGATTACAGGCTTGAGCCACCGCGCCCGGCAGTTGTCAAATTTTTGGCCAAGTGCAGTGGCTCACACCTGTAAATCCCAGAACTTAGGGAGGCAGAGGCAGGAGGATAGCTTAGCCCAGGAGTTCGAGACCTGCCTGGGCAATATAGCGAGACCCCGTTCTCCACAAAATGGCGGGGGAAAAAAGACAAATTTTTCTGTGTAGAATTGTTTGTGGTATTCCCTTATCCTTCGATGTCTACGGGGTCTCTGGTGATATCCCCTGTTCCATTCCTGATATTGGTAGTTTATGTCCTTCCTCTCTCTCTCAACTATCTTGCTAGAGGTTTGTAGATTTTATTGGTCTTTTCCCAAGAACCCAGCTGTTTGTTCTGTTGACTTTTCTCTATTTTTTTTTTCTGTTTTCACATTGGTTTCTGATCTTATCTTTATTATTTCCTCCGTTCTGCTTTATTGGGGTTTATTTTACTCTTATTTTCCTAGGCTTTCCTATCGGGAGCTTAGATTATTGCTTTGAGATATTTTTTCCCCTCTTAATACTGCTTCAGCTAATGTTCTACCAATAATTGATATTGTATTTTCACTTTCATGCAGTTCACTGTATTCATTTTTATTTTGATAAAGGTGATTAATTTTTCTTTCCAGTTTTCCCAAAATATGTAATGTGTTTACCTTTTAATCTGTGATAAAAAACATATAACATAAACATTGGCTATTTTAATCATTTTTGAGTATACAGTTCAGTAGTTCTAAATATATCCGCCTTGTTGCTGTGAAACAGATCTCCAGAACTTTTTCATCTCGCAGATCTGAAACTCTATACCTACTAAACAACTCCCCCTTCTCTCTTCCTCTTAGCCCCTGGTAACCACCATTCTGCTTTTTATTTCTATGAATTTGACTAATTTAGATACCTTATTTAAGTAGAACCATACAGTATTTATCTTTTTTAATTTACTGTATTTTAAAAGTTTCCCTTGAAATTTCCTCTTTGATTCATGGATTATTTAGAAGTGTGTTTAGTTCCCATATGTTTAGAGATTTTGATTTCTAGTTTGATTCCATTGTGGTCAGAATACCACACACTCTGTATGATTTCAGTTCTTTTAAATTTATTGAGACTTGTTTTATCACCTATGATATGCTCTATCTTGGAGAATGTTTCATGTCTACTTGAAAAGAATGTGTTTTCTGAACTGGATGAGTGGAATGTTCTAAAATTGTTAGTTAGATTGAGTTAGTTGATAGTAGTATTCATTTTCTATTCCTGTTCTAACAAGTTGCCACAAACTTAGTGGCTTAAAACAACACATACTTGTTATCGTATAGTTCTGGAGGTCAGAGGTTTGCAATCGGTCTCACTGGGTGAGGGGAAGATGTTGACAAGGCTGCATTCTTTTCTGGGTGCTGTAGGGGATTTTCTTGCCATTTCAGCTTCTACAAGCTGCCCCGCATTCCTTGGCTTATGGTCCCCTTCCATCTTCAAAGTCAGCAATAGGTTGCTCATGTCGTTCTCACATTACATCACTCTGACATTCACTCTTCTGCCTCCCTCTTTCACTTCTAAGGACCCTCGTGATGACATTGGGCCCACCCAGATAATCCAGGACAATCCTTCCACCTTGAGATCTTTAACTTAATCACATCTGCAAAGTCTCTTGTCATGTAAGATAACGTATTCACAGGTTCTGGAGATTAGGATGTGGATATTTTGGAGGGACTATGTCTACTACAATAGTGTTGTTCAAATTTTCTCTCTATGCCAGGCACAGTGTTACATGCCTGTAGTCCCAGCTACTCCGGAGGCTGAAGCGGGAGGATCACTTGAGTCCAGGAGTTTGAGACCAGGCTGGGCAACATATTGAAACTCTGTCTTTTTAAAAAAAACTTTTTAAAAAAGTTTTCTTTTCACTCTGTTATCAAGAATGAGGTATTGTAATCTTTGCCTATTGTTGCTGATTATCTATTTCCCCTTTGAAATCTTTCACTTTTTGCTTCGTGTATTCTGAGACTCTCATTAGGTATGTATCAGTGTATAATTGTTATATCTTCCTGAAGTATTGAACCTTTTATCATCATGAAATGTACCTCTTTGTCTCTAGTAGTATTTCTTATCTTAAAGGCCATTTTGTCTGATTTTGCTGTATATACAGTCTCAGCTAGGAATGCGCTTGCTGCAACCACAATGGCAACCCCAGGCTAAGGGAGATGTATATCATCCCTTCCCACCTTTGCTGAGATCGTCACTTCCTCTGACTGTGCTACTGTGCATGGGCATTACCCACTGTTCCCAACTGAGTGAGACCACTTTGACTATGGCAGCAAAGCTGCCAACCTCACAGCCAACCCAGCCTTAGCAGAATCTTCACGCTAATGGAGCTGGAATCTGGGAGAGGCCCCAGAGAAGAACACTGCAGACTCCCACTGTTCTTGCACAAAGTTCAGCAATTTTTCAGGCATGACCACTTCTCAAGTCATTGTACAATTGTTTTTTGTCGATTTTGTCCATCTTTGTACTTACTAGTCCTGCCTCTACTACAGTGTTATTTTTCAAATAGATTTCTTTTTCCAGATTAAGGACATTTCCTTTTAATTCTAATTCTCTTAGAAGTTTTTTCTTTAAAAAAATTATTATATAATTATTATATATTATATATTATTTATTATAAATTATATACATTATATAATATACAATTATTATTTATTATATGTTATTTATATTAATTATTAATATTAATTATTATATAGTTATATAACATAATTATATATTATTATATGTTATATAAATTATATTTAAAAATTATATATAATATATAATTATATAATAATTATTTTTAAAATATGATATGATATATAATATATACAATTGATATAATATATAATATAAAAATTATATATAATATAAATATATAATACATGTTATATAACATAACATATAACATATGATGATATAATATACATATTATATAACATAACATAATATATAGCATATATAATATATATTATATAATATATAGCATAAACCCTGTCATTAGTAGAGATGGGGTTTTCACTCCGTTAGCCAGGATGGTCTCGATCTCCTGACCTCATGATCCACCCACCTCGGACTCCCAAAGTGCTGGGATTACAGGCGTGAGCCACCGTGCCCAGTCAATAATAATAATAATTATTATTATTATTGAGACTGAGTTTCGCTATTGTTACCCAGGCTGGAGTGCTATGGCATGGTCTCGACTCACTGCAACCTCTGCCTCCTGGGTTCAAGTGATTCTCCTGCTGCAGCCTCCCAAGTAGCTGGTATTACAGGTGCCTATCACCATGCCTGGCTAATTTTTGTTTTTTTAGTAGAGACAGGGTTTCACCATGTTGGCCAGGCTGGTCTCAAACTCCTGACCTCAGGTGATCCGTCCACCTCGGCTTCCCAAAGTGCTGGGATTACAGGCATGAGCTACTGTGCCTGGCCTTAATTATTATTATTTTTTGAGACAGGGTCTCACTCTGTCACCCAGGCTGGAGTGCAATGGAACGATCTCGGCTCACCGCAACCTTCACCTCCCAGGTTCAAGCGATTCTTGTGCCTCAGCCTCCCAAGTAGCTGGGACTGCAGGCGCACGCCACCACACCCAGATAATTTTTGTGTTTTTAGTAGAGACAGGATTTCACCATGTTGGGCAGGCTGGTCTTGAACTCCTAACCTCAAGGTGATCCACCCACCTTGGCCTCCCAAAATGCTGGGATTACAGGCATGAGCCACCATGCCTGACCTGTTTTGTTTCAAATAATGAGTGTTTGTCTCTTCTTTATCTCACGAAATGATATTTTCCCTTTAATCTATAAAATATTTTGCTAGATTTTCCGATGTTGAACCCTTCTTGATGCATTCCTCATAAAAGTCTACTTAGTCATAACACATTACTTTTTATTTTTATTTATTTATTTTTTGAGACAGGGTCTTGCTCTGTCACCCAGGCTGGAGTGCAGTGGCACAATCTCGGCTCACTGCAACCTCCACCTCCCAGGCTCAAGCAATCCTTCCACCTCAGCCTCCCAAGTAGCTGGGACTAGAGGTGTGCGGCACAACAGCTGGCTAATTTTTAAAAATGTTTTGTAGAGAGGTCTCACTATGTTGCCCAGGCTGGTCTTGAACTCCTGGGCTCAAGAGATCCACCTACCTCAGGCTCCCAAACTGTTGAGATTATAGGCGTGAGCCACTGTGCCTGGTGTATTATTTTTATTAGAGATGAGGTCTGCTAAAATTTGGTTTGTTACTATTTTTGTTGTTGTTGTTGTTGGAGTTGGGGTCTTGCTATGTTGCAATGGCTGGTCTCAAACTCCTGGGCTTAGGGGATCCTCCTGCCTCAGCCTCCAGTTAGCTGGGACTACAGGCACGCACCACTGCATCCGGCTTGTTATTTTATTTAGAAGTTTTGCATGCATGTTAATAAGTGAGATTGGTCTAAAACATTATTTTTTAACACTGTTTTGTGAATTTGATATTAAATTTGTATTAGCTCATAATATGGGCTGAGTAAATTTCCCACTATTTCTGTTTTCTGAAATATATTATTTCATAATAATTTAATATAGAGAGATTATCTTTCCTTTGAAGGTTTGGTAAGACTTTTTAGTAAAACTGTGTGGGCTTGATATTTCTTATCATGAGAGGTATTTGATTATCAGTTCCTATTTTGGTAATCTGTATTTTTCTTGAAATCTTTCCATGGTATCTTAGTTTTCAAATGTTCTGGGCCAAGGTTGTTCACAGTGTTCTCATATGTTATTAAAAATCTCTACTGTTATCATTTGTTATATTTCCTTTCTGTTCCTATTATTGTTTATTTTCTCTCTTCTCCTTTCTGATGATCAGACTCGCTGGAATTTTTTCCTTTTTCTTTTTTAAATTAGAGATGGTGTCTTACTCTGTCGCCTAGTCTAGGGTACAGTGGCGGGATCATAACTCACTGTAGCCTTGAACTTCTGAGCTCAAGTGATCCTCCTGCCTCAGGATCCTGAGTAACTGGGTTTATAGGCGACAGCCACTGTGCCCAACAATTTTTTATATTTTAGTAGTTTTGTCAGAGAACAAAATTTTGGTTGTACTGATTGCCTTTTTCTTTCCTTTCTGTCATTAATTTCTGCTCTTATAGACTTTATACCCATCTTTCTACTTCTTTGGAGTTTACTTTTTGAAGTCTAAGATCCTGAACTGAATATATAACTCACTTATTTTCAGGCTTTCCTATTTGTCTTCTTTTTTTTTTTTTTTTTTGAGATTGAGTTTCGCTCTTGTTGCCCAGGCTGGAGTGCAATGGCGTGATCTCCACTCACCGCAACCTCCGCCTCCCAGGTTCAAGTGATTCTCCTGCCTCAGCCTCCTGAGTACCTGGGATTACAGGCATGCGCCAACACGCCCGGCTAAGTTTTGTATTTTTAGTAGAGACGGGGTTTCTCCATGTTGGTCAGGCTGGTCTCAAACTTCTGACCTCAAGTGATCTGCCCGCCTTGGCCTCCCAAAGTGCTGGAATAACAGGCGTGAGCCACTGCGCCCGGCCCCTATTTTTGTTTTCACAACTTTTTTTTTTTTTTTAAATCAAGCCCCTTCCCCAGGAACCAGTGGGTTCAACATCCAGCCACAATAGGAACAGTCACTGGGCCTTGTCCTGTTCCTTGAGGCTTGAGGGATTATTTATTTTTATTATTTTATTTATTTATTTTTATTATTTTTATTTTATTAATTAATTTATTTATTTTTGAGACGGAGTCTCACTCTGTTGCCCAGGCTGGAGTGCAGTGGCATGATCTCGGCTCACTGCAAGCTCTGCCTCCCAAGTTCACCCCATTCTCCTGCCTCAGCCTCCTGAGTAGCTGGGACTACAGGCGCCTGCCACCATACCCGGCTAATTTTTTTTTTGTATTTTTAGTAGAGACGGGGTTTCACCGTGTTAGCCAGGATGGTCTTGATCTCCTGACCTCGTGATCCACCCGCCTTGGCCTCCCAAAGTGCTGGGATTACAGGCATGAGCCACCGCGCCCGGCCTTTATTTTATTTTTTGAGATGGAGTTTCGCTCTTGTTGCCCAGGCTGGAGTGCAGTGGTGCGACCTCGGCTCACTGCAACCTCTGCCTCCCAGGTTCAAGCGATTCTTCTGCCTCAGCCTCCCGATTAGCTGGGATTACAGGCACCTGCGATCATTCTCAGCTAATTTTTGTTATTTTTAGTAAAGACGAGGGTTCACCATGTTGACCAGGCTGGTCTCAAACTCCTGATCTCAAGTGATCTGCCAGCCTCAGCCTCCCAAAGTGCTGGGATTACAGGCATGAGCCACCACTCCCAGCCCTTATTTTTATTTTTTTGAGACAGAGTCTTGCTCCATTGCCCAGGGTGGAGTGCAGTGGCATGATCTCGGCTCACTGTAACCTCTGCCTCCCGGGTTCAAGTGATTCTTTTATTATTTTATTTTATTATTATTATTTTTTTGAGATGGAGTCTCAGTCCGTCGCCAGGCTGGCGTGCAGTGGCATGATCTCGGCTCACTGCAACCTCCACCTCCCAGGTTCAAGCGATTCTCCTGCCTCCCAGGTTCAAGCGATTCTCTTGTCTCCCGAGTAGCTGAGATTACAGGTGCTCGCCACCATGCCCTGCTAATTTTTGTAGTTTTAGTAGAGACGGGGTTTCACCACATTGGCCAGTCTGGTCTCGAACTCCTGACCTCAGGTGATCCACCTGCCTCGGCCTCCCAAAGTGCTGGGATTACAGGCATGAGCCACCACGCCCGGACTTATTTTTTATTAAATACAAGTCACATACCATAAACCTACCCTTTTAAAATATATAATAATATATAATTCAGTGGTTCTTAGTATATTCCCAAAGTTATGCAACCACCACCACGATCTAATTCTGAAACATGAAACCCCATATACATTAGGCAGCCATCCCAGCACTACCTCAAACACACACCCAGCCCCTGGCACACCCTAATCTACTTTCTGTCTCTATGGATTTGCCTATTCTAGACACTTTTATTATGGACTCATATAATATGTGGCCATTTCTGCCTGGTTTCTTTCATTTTGCAAAATGTTTTCAAGGTTCATCCATGTTGTAACAAAGTACTGCAAACTGGGTGGCTTAAAACAACAGAAATGTCTCACATTATTGTCTCACAGTTCTGTAGGCTGGAAGTCTGAGGTCAAGGTGTTGGCAGGAATGGCTCCTTCTGAGGACTGTGAAGGAGAATCTGTTCTGGGCCTGGGCCTTTCTCCTAGCTTTTGCTGCCTTGCTGGCAGTCTTTGGCATTCCAAAGATAAGATGTGTCACCCTTATATATATATATATATAT